>NC_037669.1:92298912-92303024 GCF_003255815.1 Theropithecus gelada
TTTTTTTTTTTGAGACGGAGTCTCGCTCTGTCGCCCAGGCTGGAGTGCGGTGGCGCGATCTCGGCTCACTGCAAGCTCCACCTCCTGGGTTCACGCCATTCTCCCGCCTCAGCCTCCGAGTAGCTGGGACTACAGGCGCCCGCCACCACGCCCGGCTAGTTTTTTGTATTTTTAGTAGAGACGGGGTTTCACCATGTTAGCCAGGATGGTCTCGATCTCCTGACCTCGTGATCCACCCGCCTCGGCCTCCCAAAGTGCTGGGATTACAGGCTTGAGCCACCGCGCCCGGCCGGATCTCCTGATTCTGTTTTCTTTTTTTTTTTTTTTTTGAGATAGAGTTTCGCTCTTGTCACCCAAGCTGGAGTGCAATGGCGCGATCTTGGCTCACTGCAACCTCCACCTCCCAGATTCAAGCGATTCTCTTTCCTCAGCCTCCCGAATAGCGGGGCTTATAGGAGCCCGCCACCATGCCTGGCTAATTTTGTATTTTTAGTAGAGATGGGGTTTCACCACATTGGTCAGGCTGGTGCCAAACTTCTGGCCTCAAGTGATCCACCACATCGGCCTCCCAAAGTGCTAGGATTACAGATGTGAGCCACCATGCCTGGCCTCTTTCTGTCCTTCTTCTCCTTCTTTGTCTCTCTCCCATCCTCCTTTATCCCCTTCTTTCCTCCCTACACCTTCTTTGGCTTCATTCTCAGGCAGTGTCTTTTAGGGTTGAGAAAGATGGCCACTGGCAGCTGTATTCTTAATTTTATATTCTGATATAAAATTCTTAATTTTTTTTTAGGTATATTCCTAGTTGTTTTTTTTTTTTTTTGGAGAGTAAGTCTCGCTTTGTCACTGCAGCTGGAGTGCAGTTGTGTGATCTCAGCTCACTGCATCCTCTGCCTCCTGGGTTCAAGCAATTCTCCTGTCTCAGCCTCCTGAGTAGCTGGGACTACAGATGCACGCCACCACACCCTGGCTAATTTTTGTATTTTCAGTAGAGACAGGGTTTCACGATACTGGTCAGGCTGGTCTTGAACTCCTGACCTTAGGTGATCCGCCCATCTCAACTTCCCAAAGTACTGGGATTACAGGCGTGAGCCACCATGCCCAGCCAGCTCAGTTATATTCTTATGGTTCAATATCTAAAATGTCTGTATATCAAGTTTCTCCAAAAGGACTTTGGGCCTGCTTGAATCATAAGTCTACTTGTTTGGTGGAGAAAGCAAAACACCAGGAACAAATAGAGGAATGGGATGGTTCCTAGGGGTGAGTTTCTCTTTAGAAGGCATTCAGGCAGACAAATCTTAAGTTTCTATTTGGCCTTTGAAGCTCTAGCTGCCCTTTATGAAGAACTGCTGTCCTCCATAAACGTGTTTCATCCAAAGTGATATGCTCCTGGTTTTCCCATTGGAAAACCAATGGGAAGTTAGGGCCTGCCCATGGCCCTAACTTCTATTTTGCTTGCTATGTGTCTTCCCCACTTTGTCTCTTTCTCTGTTTCCCAGCTTCATTTAATTACATCCTTCTATATTTCTAGATTCAGTTAAGTTCTAGTCTCCTACAGGAAGATCCTGGATCATCCCACGACTGTATTATGTGACTGTTCTTTAAACTCCTATGGTAGCACTTACTGCATTGTAGACACTTATCCTACATAAACCATAATGGTTATTGTAGGATTAGCAATAATTTAGCATGTTTCTCATAATTTCTAAGCACTTTCACATATCTTCTCTCAGCCTTATGAAGTAGGCATTAGATATGAAAACTAAAGCTTGCAGAGATTTGCATCACTGGGCATGTCTTAAACTCTCAACTAGACTAATACTTGCTTCTGTGTTTTCATAGTGCCTAAGCATAGGGTAATGGTGGTGATGGTGGTGATCTAAGTTCCATGACAGCAGGACATTTCATCATTTGGTTTACTGCTGAATCACTAATGCCTGGAGTAGCGATTGACAGTAGGTGCTTAAATTGGTAAATGAATTATCTGGACAAATGTGGCATGGTTTAAACTTTAGAGGTTTGGATTAGGTGATCCTCTAGGTTCCTTTCACTTTAAAGTTCTGAGGTTACCACTGGGAAAAACAAAACAAAACAAAACAAAAAAAAACAAAGAAAGAGCTGAGTGTGTGAAACAGAAGGAGTCACTGATTCATTTGTTAGTAATATGTAAATTATGAGCAGCACTATTATTGTTTATAAGAAAGCAGACTGGGCCAGGCACGGTGGCCTGTAATCCCAGCACTTTGGGAGGCCAAGGTGGGTGGACTGCTTGAGCCCAGAAGTTCAAGACCAGCCTGAGTAACATGGCAAAATCCTGTCTCTACCAAAAATACAAAAATTAGCCGAGCGTGGTGGCACGTGCTTGTAGTCCCAGTACTCAAGAAGCTGAGGTGGGAGGATCATTTGAGCCTGGGAGACGGACTTTAGGGTGAGCTGAGATCAAGCCACTGGATTCCAGCCTGGGAGACAAAGGGAGACACCGTCTCAAAACTGTACACCATCAGTATACAGCAGATACTAAAAGGTATTGAAAGGGTAGAAATTTGACTGGGGAAAAGTAAGGTTCAAAGTAGGGGAAAACCCTAATCACTTTTTTAAAAAAATTATTTCATATGTTATGGTGCTATTGATTCAGTGCTGCCTGTCACCACCAGTAGATTAGCTCTTGCTGTCCTGTCCCTCTCTTTACCCAGTGCCTGAGTCTGTTGCTTCAGTCAGCCCTGAGATTTCTTCTCCAGCAGTGTTTAAAAACAAGTATGTGTGACCTATGTAAAACTGGCCTTACATATCTGCTGAAATAATGATGAATACATATATAAAGTACAGAAAATTAAACTACATAATTAACCCAGTTTCACCACATTCAGCTCTGGGGAACCTACTTGTGTTGAAATGCCATTTAAAATTGACTTTTGGGGCCAGGTGCAGTGGCACATGCCTGTAATCCCAACACTTAGGGAGGCTGAGGCAGGCAGATCACTTGGGTTCAGGAGTTCAAGACCAGCCTGGCCAACATGGTAAAACCCCGTCTCTACTTAAAATACAAAAATTAGCCAGGTATGGTGGTGCACGCCAGTAATCTCAGCTACTCGGGAGACTGAGGCTTGAGAATTGCTTGAACCCAGGAGGTAGAAGTTGCAGTGAACCGAGATCACACCACCACACTCCAGCATGGGTGACAGAGCGAGACTCTGTCTCAAAAAATAAAAAATAAAGTAAAATAAAATAATAAATGAAGTTGGCTCTCTTAAAGAAAAAGAGAGGACAGAACAGAGAAAGTACACTGGGGAGGCTGGGCACGTTGGCTTACACGTATAATCCCAGCACTTTAGGAGGCCGAAGTGGGTGGATCACGAGGTCAGGAGATCGAGACTATCCTGGCTAACACGGTGAAACCCCGTCTCTACTAAAAAATACAAAAAATTAGCTAGGCATGGTGGTGGGCGCCTGTCGTCCCAGCTACTCGTGAGGCTGAGGCAGGAAAATGGCATGAAACCGGGAGGCGGAGGTTGCAGTAAGCCGACATCGTGCCACTGCACTCCAGCCTGGGCAACAGGGCGAGACTCCGTCTCAAAAAAAAAAAAAAAAGAAAGAAAAAGAACACTGGGGAGAGACCAGAAGGAGTGAGGTGAGGGGGGACTTCGAGGGGTTAGAGATGATACATTTAAACCTCCAGAGGTGCTTAGACATAAATGTACAGGGCCACATTTCATTAGAAGTTGACATAGGGAATAACCGTGTACAGAGCATGTCTAGTCCATTGTAAGCTGTTATTGATGGAAGACGATTATGATGATCAGTTTTCATCTTTAAAAAAACACTTGGCCGGGCGCGGTGGCTCAAGCCTGTAATCCCAGCACTTTGGGAGGCCGAGACGGGCGGATCACGAGGTCGGGAGATCGAGACCATCCTGGCTAACACGGTGAAACCCCGTCTCTACTAAAAAAATAAAAAAACTAGTCGGGCGAGGTGGCGGGCGCCTGTAGTCCCAGCTACTCGGGAGGCTGAGGCAGGAGAATGGCGTGAACCCGGGAGGCGGAGCTTGCAGTGAGCTGAGATCCGGCCACTGCACTCCAGCCTGGGCGACAGAGCCAGACTCAGTCTCAAAAAAAAAA
>NC_037669.1:92308024-92345768 GCF_003255815.1 Theropithecus gelada
GATCATGAGGTCAGGAGATCGAGACCATCCTGGCTAACACGGTGAAACCCCGTCTCTACTAAAAAATACAAAAAACTAGCCGGGCGAGGTGGTGGGCGCCTGTAGTCCCAGCTACTTGGGAGGCTGAGGCAGGAGAATGGCGTGAACCCGGGAGTCGGAGCTTGCAGTGAGCTGAGATCCGGCCACTGCACTCCAGCCTGGGCGACAGAGCGAGACTCCGTCTCAAAAAACAAAACAAAACAAAAAGTATAGTCTATTATCTCCCTTGTATTCTTGCAGACATTAAAAATAACTCAAAATTTCTGAGATCCTCTAGGGAGATGTTCCTAAAGACATTCCAGATTATGCAAAATCTAGAAATAATTATCTTGTTTCATTCCTCTTTTTACATCTTTCCCCAAGACACTTCATGTAAATGAAATCAGATTTAATTGATTCTTTGAAACACAAAAATAAAGGGCAACCTTCAAGTGGAAAGCTTGCACTTAGAGGAGGCCTGATGACTTGGCTAGTAACAAACAAGGGATAGTCTTGCCACCTACTTTGCAGTTTGCCTTGAGGTAGGTGCATTAGCCATGGGTCCTTTATATAGGTACTCTGTGGCTGAGCCTTCTCCTTTCCCAGGGATACCTTCTGTAAGTCCTGGTCTGTTTTTCCAGCACAAGGTAGTAGGGAAATTTTAAACTGTAGTACTGGGGCTATTCAGCCTCTCAAAACTTCCTTCAGAATTCTTTACTCATCTCACTTTCATACCCTTGTCCTCCCTTCTCCACAAAAGTTCATATCCCCTAACAAGGAAGTGTGTAGTAAAAACAGCTTTTATTGGGCCAGGTGTGGTGGCTCATGTTTGTAATCCCAGCACTTTGGGAGGCCAAGACGGGAAGCCAAGAGTTGGAGACCAGCCTGTGCAAGATAGTGAGACCCCCTCCTCTACAAAAAAATTAAAAATTAGCCGGGCAGCGCCGGGCGCAGTGGCTCACACCTGTAATCCCAGCACTTTGGGAGGCCGAGGTGGGCGGATCACAAGATTAGGAGATTGAGACCATCCTGGCTAACACAGTGAAACCCTGTCTCTACTAAAAATACAAAAAATTAGCCGGGCGTGGTGGCAGGCGCCTGTAGTCCCAGCTACTTGGGAGACTGAGGCAGGAGAATGGCATGAACCCAGGAGGCGTAGCTTGCAGTGAGCTGAGATCGTGCCACTGCACTCCAGCCTGGGCGACAGAGCGAGATTCCGTCTCAAAAAAGAAAAATTAGCCGGGCAGCGTGGCATATGCTAGTAGTCCCAGCTACTTGGCAGGCTGAGGTGAGAGGATCGCTTGAGCCAGGGAGGTCGAGGCTGCAGTGAGCTATGATCACACTACTGCACTCCAGCTTGGGTGACAGAGTGACACCCTGTCTCCAAAAAAAAAAAAGAAAAAAAGAAAGAAAAAACTTTATTGAGGTGTAATTTACATACCCAAAAATTTACCTATTGTAAGTGTGGAAGTAAATGATTCTTAGTAAAATTACGAAGTCAAAATGATTCTTAGTAAAATTATGGAATTGTGCGACCGTAACTGTAATCCATCTTTAGAACATTTTTTTATTACCCTGAAAGTTCCCTTGAGCCCATTTACAAAGCCAGTCCCTATTCTGACCTACAGTTTCAGGTGACCACTGATCTGCTTCCTGTTATCGTTCTGTAGTTCTAGAAGTTTCGTTTAAATGGAATCATGCAATATATATTCTTTGGTGTCTTGCTTTCCTCACTTAGTATAATGCTTTTGAGATTCTTCTGTACGAAAATTTAAAAAAATAGCCAGATGTGGTGGTGTGCACCTGTAGTCCCAGCTATTCTTGAGGCTGAGACAGGAAGATCTCCTGAGCCCAGGAGTTTAAGGTTATAGTGAGCTGTGATCCTGCCACTGCACTCCAGCCTGAGCAACAGAGCAGGACTGTCTCAAAAATAAAAACAAGAAAAGATAGCCAAGCATGGTGGTGTACACCTGTGGTCTCAGCTATAGGTGTCTCTTGCAGAGGCAAGAATATTACTTGAGCCCAGGAGTTTGAGGCTGCAAAGGAGTATGATTGCACCTGTGAATAGCCGCTGCACTCTAATAGTCTGGGCAATGTAGTGAGACCCCACCTCTAAAAATAAAGTAGCAGTTAAAAATGGATACAGGGCTTAGGCAGACACATCTCCAAAGAAAACATACAAATGCCAGATAAATACATGAAAAGATGTTCAACATCATTAGTCATTAGAGCAGTCCAAATCAAAACCATGGTAAGATGCCACTTCTTACCACATCTAGGGTGACTACGATAAGAAAAAGATAACATGTTGGTGAAGCTGTGAAGAAACTGGAGTCCTCATGTATTGTTGTTGGGATTGTAAAATGATGCAGCCGTTTTGGAAAACAGTTTGGCAGTGTCTCAATATATTAAACATAAAGTTGCTTTATGACCGAGCAGTTGTACTCCTAGGTATATATCCAAGAGAATTGAAACATGCTCCCACAGAAACCTGTACATGAATGTTCATAGCAGCATTATTCACAATATCCAAAAAGTAGAAACAACCAAATGTCAACTGATGATAAACAAAATGTGGTGGATCTACCCAGTGGAATGTTATTTGGCTATAAAAAGGAATAAAGTTCAGATACCATACTACAACATGGATGAACCTTGAAAACATTGTGCTAAATGAAAGAGGTCAGTCACAAAAGATGACACATTGCGTGACTTCATTTATATGAAATATCTAGATTAGGCAAATCCGTAGGAACAAAAAGTAGACGAGTGGTTACCAAGGGGTAGGGGAAAGTGGGAAAGGAGAAAAGATATGGGATTTCTTTTTTGGAGTGAAGAAAATATTCTGAAGTTAACTGTGAATCTGCTAAAAAAAACCTTTGAACTCTACTTTAAAAGGGTGAATTTTGTGAATTATATCCAATAAAGCTGTTATTTAAAAAAATAAAGAGGCTGGTCCAAAGGTAGTGAGTTATCTCAATTGTTCACAGTTAGTTACAGATTGAACTCCACATTCCACTCTTTCCCTGCTTCTCACTGTTGTACTTGACTAGTCTTTAAAAATACAGGTAGAGCCAGGCACAGTGGCTTGGGGAGGTTGAGATCAGAGAACTGCTTGAGCCCAGAAGTTGGAGACCAGCCTGGGCAACATAATGAGACCCTGTCTCTACCAAAAGAAAAAGAAAAAATGTGTTTAAATTAGGCAGGTGTGGTGGCAAGTGCCTATATTTGTAGCTACTTGGGAGGCTGAGGTGAGAGGATTGCTTGAGCCTGGGAAGTTAAGGCTGCAGTCAGCCATGATCCACACCACTTCATTCCAGCCTGGATGACAGAGCAAGACCCTGTCTCAACAACAAAAAAAGAGCACCTTTAAGAAAAACAAAAATAAATAAAAGGAAACCACCAAACTACCATTTTACACATTCTCAAAATTGCTCCTGTCAGTCTTTTTGTACAGCCTTTTTTTAAAAATAGAGTCTTTTTCTGTCACCAAGGCAGTAGTGTGATCACAGGTGACTGCAGCCTCTACTTCCCAGGCTCAAGCAATCTTCCCACTTTAGCATCCTCAGTAGCTGAAACTACAGACACTCGTCACCATGCTTGGCTAATTTTTTTTTGTATGTTTTTGTAGAGACAGGGTCTCACTATGTTACCCAGACTGGTCTCAAACTTCTGGGCTCAGGTGATCCTTCTGCCTCAGCCTCCCGAAGTACTGGGATTACAGGCATGAACCATTGTGCCTGGCCTGATAACAGCCATTTTAGTGGTTGTGTAGTCGGATCTCATTGTAGTTTTAATTTGCATTTCCCTAAGCACTGATGGGCTTCATTCATGTGCATATTAAGCATTATATATTTTCTTTGGTAAAATGTCTACTGAATATTTCAGCCTTTTTTTTTTTTTTTGAGACAGAGTCTTGCTCTGTCGCCCAAGCTGGAGTGCAGTGGTGTGATCTCCACTCACTGCATTCCGCCTACCAGATTCACACCTTTCTCCTGCCTCAGCCTCCTGAGTAGCTGGGACTACAGGCATCCTCTACCATGCCCGGCTAATTTTTTCTTGTATTTTTAGTAGAGACAGGATTTCACTGTGTTAGCCAGGATGGTCTCGATTTCCTGACCTCGTGATCCACCTGCCTCGGCCTCCCAAAGTGCTGGGATTACAGGCATGAGCCACTACACCCGGCCGCCAAGTTTTAAATTGAGTTGTTTATCTTATAATTGTATTGTAAGAGATTATAATCTCTTCTACATACAAATCTTTTATCAGATTTATGATTTGCAAATATTTCTCAAAGTCTATGACTTCTCTTTTCATTTTCTGTAATAGTATCTTTGTTGTTGTCTTTTGTTTGTTTTTGTTTGTTTGTTTGTTTGGTTTTGTTTTTTGAGTCTCACTCTGTTGCCCCAGGCTGCAGTACAGTGGCGCAATGTCAGCTCACTGCAACCTTCGCCTCCCAGGCTCAGGCGATTCTCCTGCCTCAGCCTCCCGAGTAGCTGGGAATGCAGGCGTGAGCCACCAGGCCCAGCTAATTTTTGTAATTTTTAGTAGAGACAGAGTCTCGCCATGTTGGCCAGTCTGGTCTCGAATTCCTGACTTCAGGTGATCCGCCCAACTCAGCCTCCCAAAGTGCTGGGATTACAGGCGTGAGCCACCATGCCTGGCTGTTTAATAGTATCTTTGAAAAGCAAAATTTTAAAACGTTCATGATGTTCAATTTATGTATTTTGTCTCTTACAGATAGTGCTTTTGGTGACATGTCTAAAATCTTTGCCTAATCCAAAGTCACAAAGATTTTCTTTTTAACTCTTTTTTTTTTTTTTTGAGACAGAGTCTCTCTGTCTACCAGGCTGGAGTGCAGTGGCACGATCTCGGCTCACTGCAAGCTCCGCCTCCCGGGTTCACACCCTTCTTCTCCTGCCTCAGCCTCCCGAGTAGCTGGAACTACAGGCGCCCACTGGCACGCCTGGCTAATTTTTTGTATTTTTAGTAGAGACAGGGTTTCACTGTGTTAGCCAGGATGGCCTCGATCTCCTGACTTCGTGATCCACCCGCCTCGGCCTCCCAAAGTGCTGGGATTACAGGCGTGAGCCACTGCGCCTGGCCTTAACTCTTGTATTAGGTCTTTGTCTTGTCTTTTTTTTTTTTTTTTTTTTTCATAATAAATTAGCACGTGAACTACGTTAGGTCTCTGATCTGTTTGGAGTTAACTTATGTTTGTAGATAGCCAGTTGACCCTAACTTTGTATGTTTCTCTCTGAACCTGTTCTGTTCCATTTATCTAAGTGTGTTGTCATTACCACACTGAGTTGGTACAGTCTTGCTCTGTCACCCAGGCTGCAGTGCAGTGGTGCAATCTTCGCTCACTGCAGCCTTCCCACTCCCAGGTTTAAGTGATTCTCATGCCTCAGCCTCTGGAGTAGCCGGAATTACAGGCATGTACCACCATGCCCAGCTAATTTTTGTATTTTTGCTAGAGACATGGTTTCACCATGTTGGTCAGGCTGGTCTCGAACTCCTGACCTCAAAGTGATCTGCCTGCCTCAGCCTCCCAAAGTGTTGGGATTACAGGAGGTGAGCCACTTCTCCCGGCCTGAGTTCGTACATTTATAATAACTTTTGAAATCAGGTTATGTAAGCCCTTCAACTGTTTTTCTTCAAAATTGTTTTGGCTTTTCTAGGTTTTTTGCATTTTGACATAAATTATGGAATGAGCTTATTTTGTAATTTCCTCAATATATTGGTCATTTTCAGGATTACCATCTTAACAGTATTGAATCTTTCATTCCTGAACATGTTATATCTTTCCACTTATTTAGGCTGACTTTTATTTTTTATTTTTATTTTTGTAATTCCAGTGCCCTGAAATGGTTGCTTTTGACAGTTTTATCCTTGTTCTTTCATGTGGAGAAATCGCTACCCTCTTCATGCCTGCATAACCTAGAAGTCACTCTGTAGTGCTTTTTTAACTTTAATGACCTACTTTATTTCCTTCTATCTTAAAGGTTTTTTTAGTGACAGAGTCTTGCTGTGTTGCCCAGGGTGGAATGCAATAGCTATTCACAGGTGCAATCATAGTGCACTACAGCCTCAAACTCCCGGATTCAGGCAATCCTGTCTCAGTCTCCCAAGTAAATGGGGCTACAGACGCACCATTGCACCCAGCTCCTTTTGTCTTTCAATTAGAAGAAAAAAGCTTTCTTGTAAACACTAACTACATAGAAATTTTTATATTGTACTAGCTGTAATACTTTGTAGAAATTCCATTGTAGTAGAGGAGAAAACTGTAATACCTTGTAACTTTTGTTTTCTGTCTCTATTTTAAGGGTCTCCAACTGAATTCCTTGAAGAGAAAATGGCCTACCAGGAATACCCAAATAGCCAGAACTGGCCAGAAGATACCAACTTTTGCTTCCAACCTGAGCAAGTGGTCAATCCTATCCAGACTGGTAAGTGCTGGCTTGCTCATAACTACTAAATGTGTGCTATGACATAAATGTGAAAAAGCTACAACCACCATTCAACTGAAAATATTTTAGCTTAAATATAGCTCACAAAGTGCAACCTGAGCATTGATTTGTCCCTTTCTCGTCTTCATTTATCCTTTCCTTTGAGACACTTAATGCCCTCTAGTTCCCTGCTCTTCAAAACCTATTTTAAATACATTATCTGAAATTCATGTACATGGAAGATTAGAGGATCCATAGTACCTTAGAACCTTAATTCTTCCAGAAGCAATTATTATGGTAATGTTAAACCAGTGCTGTTTTGTGCCAGGCACAGTGCTAGAGCCTTTATATATACATTATCAGTATTTCTTACCTAACTCTGCCAAATATATATATCCTCTTTTGACAGAAGAGAAAGCTGATTCATACCCACTTTCTATAAAATTAAAAACAGGCTGGGTGCAGTGGCTCACGCCTGTAATCCCAGCACTTTGGGAGGCCAAAGTGGGTGGATCACCTGAGTTCGAGAGTTCAAGACCAGCCTGACCAACATGGAGAAAGCCGGTGTCTACTAAAAATACAAAATTAGCCAGGCGTGGTGGCATATGTCTGTAATCCCAGCTACTCAGGAGGCTGAGGCAGGAGAATTGCTTGAACCCGGGAGGCGGAGGTTGCGGTGAGCTGAGATTGCGCCACTGCACCCCAGCCTGGGCAACAAGAGCAAAACTCCATCTCAAAAAAAAACAAAACACCAAAAAAAAAAGAAAAAAAAAAAAAAAAAGCCTATCTGTAGTAGCCCAGAGCTAGAGTTGTTAGCAAGAATGAGTTTCAAAAGAGCCTCAAAGGAGTAGCTTTGGTACTTCCCTGTTAGCCAGGTTGAGAGCTCAAGTTATGTTTCCACTTAAATATGGCTTCTTTTTTGACATCTAACTTATAAGATGCTCATCGTTTGTTTCAAATAACCTAGTATGTGATATTCTGTACCATTTGTCAGTTATTGGCTTTCCTAGATACAAAGTAATTTTGGGGGGAGGGTGAAGAAAAAGCTATATTGAGATATAATTCTTTTTTCTTTTTTTGAGACAGAGTCTCGCTCTGTCACCCAAGCTGGAGTGCAGTGGCGCAGTCTCAGCTCATGGCAACCTCCACCTCCCGAGTTCAAGCGATTCTCCTGCCTCAGCCTCCCATATAGTTGGAATTATAGGTGCCCACCACACCCAACTAATTTTTTGTATTTTTAGTAGAGACAAGGTTTCACCATGTTGGCCAGGCTGGTCTCAAATTCCTGACCTCAGATGATCTGCCCACCTCCGCCTCCCAAAGTGCTGGGATTACAGGTGTAAGCCACTGTGCCCGGCCAATAATTCATGGTGCCATACAGTTTACCCATTTAAAATGTATAATTCGGCCAGATTCAGTGATTTGTGCCTGTAATCCCAGCACTTTGTGAGGCATAGGTGGGATGATCACTTGAGGCCAAGAGTTTGAGACCAGCCTGAGCAACATAATGAGATTCTGTCTCTACAAAAAATTTTAAAATTAGCTGGGTGTGGCAGCACATGCCTGTAGTCCTAGCTGTTTGGGAGGCTGGGGTGGGGGAATCACTTCAAAGCTGCAGTGACCTAGGATCGTGCTGCTGCACTCTAGCGTGGGCAACACAGCAAGACCCTGTCCCCAGTAGACATGTAGACAGACAGGCAGACAGATAGGTAGAGTAGATAGAGTAGATAAATAGAGTAACTTATGCCGGACTTGGTGGCTCACGCCTGTAATCCCAGCACTTTGGGAGGAGGAGGCGGGCGGATGACCTGAGGTCAGGAGTTCAAGGCCAGCCTGGCTAACATGGTGAAACCTCGTCTCTACTAAAATTAAAAAAATTAGCTGGGTATGGTGGCAGGCGCCTGTAATCCCAGCTACTTGGGAGGCTGAGGTTGGAGGATCACTTGAGCCCAGAAGGCGGAGGTTGCAGTGAGCCAAGATTGTCCCATTGAACTCCAGCTTGGGTGACAGAGCCAGACCCTGTCTCAATAAAATAAAACAAAATAGAGTAACTTAATTCTGCTGAATTGGCCGGGCGTGGTGGCTCACATCTGTAATCCCAGCACTTTGGGAGGCTGAGGTGGGAGGATCACCTGAGGTCAGGAGTTCGAGACCAGCCTGGGCAACATGGTAAAACCCTATCTCTACTAAAAATACAAAAAATAGCCGGGCCTGGTGGTGCGCGCCTGTAATCCCAGCTACTCAGGAGGCTGAGGCAGGAGAATCACTTGAGCCCGGGAGGTGGAGGTTGCAGTGAGCCAAGACCATGTCATTGTACTCCAGCCTGGACAACAAGAGCAAAACTCCATCTCCAAAAAAATTCCACTGAATTGTACTCTATCTACTTGTCTATTTATCTATTTATTTTATGGTTATAACCATAACCAGAGTCAATTTTAGAACACTTTTATTACCACAAAAAGAAACTCTGTACCTTTTAAATATCACCCCCATCTTCCTATCCACCGCAACCCTAAGCAACTACCAATTTGCTTTTTGTCTCTATAAATTTGCTTAGATTGGACATTTTATATAAAGGGAATCATATAATGTGGTTTCTTTGTGACTGCTTTTTTTCACTTAGCATAATGTTTTGAGGAGTCCTGCATTTTGTGGCACGTATCAATACTTTATGGACACGTAATATTCCATTGTATGGATATACCATATTTTGTTCATTATTTTATTTTTTTGAGACAGAATCTCCCTCTGTCACCCAGGCTGGAGTGCAGTGGCACAATCTGGGCTCACTGCAGCCTTGATCGTCCGAGGTCAAATGATAAATAAATAAATCATTCAAATCAGTAAGAAGAGGAGCCAGAAAGGGTAACAAAGGAATGACCAATTTTGAGTAGGAAAAACAATTCAGGGGAGTTTAATTTCCTGAAAGTTGAGTATGGTAGTCAACTGCCAGGATGGCTCCCAATGATCCCTGCCTCCTGGTATTGATACCCTTGTGTGGTCACCTCCCATGTTGTGCTAGGTTTGGTCTGTGTGATCGTAGAATAGATAGCAGAAATAATGGTGTGTCATTTCTGAGATTAAATTACAAAAAATATCGTAGCTTCAGCCGGACGCAGTGGCTCACACCTGTAATCCTAGCAGTTTGGGAGACCGAGGCAAGTGGATCATGAGGTCAAGAGATCAAGACCATCCTGGCCAACGTGGTGAAACCCCATCTCTACTAAAAATACAAAAATTAGCCGGGTATGGTGGCGGGTGCCTGTAGTCCCAGCTACTCGGGAGGCTGAGGCAGGAGAATCACTTGAACCCAGAAGGCAGAGGTTGCAGTGAACTGAGATCGCACCACTGCACCCCAGCCTGGGCAACAGAGCGAGACTCTGTCTCAAAAAAAAAAAAAAAAAAAATCGTAGCTTCCATCTTGATCACTCTGGGTTTACTCATCATGAGGAAAGCCAGCTGATACAGAGAGACACACATGGGAGAGGAACAGAGGCCTCCATTCAACAGCCATGTAAGCCATCTTAACAGGCAGGTTCTGCAGCCCCAATCAAGTCTTCAGATCACCACAGCCCCTGGCCAACCACTGGACTGCAACCTTGTGAGAAACCCTTGCTTTGGAGCTGGGGAATAAATAGGTTCTGGGGCACATTTTGAAGGTCAAATGCAATGCATTTTCTGATGGATTGGCTGTGGTATATGAAAAAGAGAGGCCCAAGATGACTCCAAGGATTTTTACAAAAAAGATAGAAGGATAGAAGGCCATTAGAGATGGAAAGACTATATAAGGAGTAGATTTGGAAACATGCTACATAAAAGTCTGAAAATAAGGGGAGATGTCTAGAGGTCTTGAGATATAAATTCAGGTGTCATCAACCTATAGATGGAATTTTAAACTGTGGGATTAGAGGAGAGGGAATGTAGAGAGAGAAAAGGTTTGTCCTGTTCCTCATAACCACTCAGTTCTTTAGTTCTTAGCTTAAATACATATCAAACAAAGATCTCCCTTGACTTGAACCAAAATATATCCTGTGGCTAAATGTTCCCATCCCTGACCTTGTACATCTTTGGGTTTTTTAGAGCATACTGGGTCTGCCACGTGGTAGGCACCCAGTAAAAAAATTAATGACTAAATGACAGAACTCTCTGTAAGAATCATGTATTTTTACACGTAATTTAGCAAGCTCCTATCTTACGGTGCAAACCATACAGCGTTGACTCTGTTTGATGCTTTAAGAATCCTACTTTCCCTCAAAGGAAGTGTGAGAGACAGAGCAAGCAGCAAGCTACCCCAAACCATATAGAACTGGGGAGCATGAATGTTTATCATCTCTCTCATATTCTATCTCCCCGACTTTTCTTTTTTTAAATTTTGTTCTGTTTGTATTATTTATTTTGAGATGGGATTTCACTCTGTCACCCAGGCTGTAGCTCAGTGGTGCAACCACGGCTCACCACAGACTCAACCTCCCCAGGCTCAAGTGATCCTCCCACCTCAGCCTTCTGAGTAGTTGGGACTACAGGCATGTGCCACCATACCTGGCTAATTTTTCCATTTTTTTGAAAATAAGGGTTTGTTTGTTTGTTTGTTTTAACAAAAAACAGGCTGTGTTTTTTGTTTTTAAAGATAGAGGTCTCACTATGTTGCCCAGACAGGAGTGCAGTGACTATTCACAGTCGCCATATCATAGTGCACTGCAGCCTTGAACCCCTGGGCTCAAGAAGATCCTCCCACCTCAGCCTCTTAAGTAGCTGTGGTGTGTGCCACCTTTCCAGGCTCCCGTGGTTTTCTGAAGAAGAAGCCTCAACAAGTTTCCAAGTGTTACCTTCTGCTTGTTCACACTTCCTGATGCAGTGGTCTCCCCTAATCCTGAAATTTTTTACAAAAAGAGGGTGGTATAGCTGCCTCAGAGCCAAGAAAATGAACATTCTTTCAAGGCCTGGGCTTTTATGCGGCTGTCTCTGACAACTGAAGTGTCTTAAGGGAGTGATGTGTTAGTGGCACTCAGGAACTGGTTGAAAATGCAGATTCTCAGGAACCAGCAATCTTTATTTTAACAAGCCTCCAGGGTGATTAAGATAATAAGATAAATTTCGAGAAGGCCTCTTCAGAAAGTGTAACTCTTGTTTAGCCTGAACAGCTTTGTTTTTTTTCTTTTTTCTTTTTTTTTTTGAGACAGAGTCTCACTGCAACCTCAGCCTCCCAGGTTCAAGCGATTTTTCTGCCTCAGCCTCCCAGATAGCTGGGAATACAGGCACGTGGCACTACGCCTGACTAATTTTTTTTGTATTTTTAGTAGAGACGGGATTTCACTGTATTAGCCAAGATGGTCTCAATCTCCTGACCTCATGATCCGCCCGCCTTGGCCTCCCAAAGTGCTGGGATTACAGGCATGAGCCACCACGCCCAGCCCTGCTTTTTTTTCATGTACAAAAGCACAAAGAGTTTACCTGATGTTTTGAGTGCTTTTTTTCATGCCAGCTCCTGAGTCAAGGGTTTGTTTCTTCTCTCAGGATAACAATTGTTTATCTTGTCCCATTCAGACAGTTTTGAAATGCAGTTTTCTTCGTCATGTCTACATGAGGTGAAAAATTCCTTGTTGTTTTTTTTTTTAAGCTTCTTAATGGCTCTGTCTTTTTAAAAAGTAACTTAAAATGAATGTTATATAAATATATATTGAAAATTTAGTTTTCTCTGTACTTTCACCTCTTAGAGTGTTTGTTATACAGTTGAGCATTAGTTGCCCTTTTTGTTTCATACATTTGTTGGCTATCTGATGTACGTAACCAAATCTTAGAGAAGGGATCATTTATTATTAACTCATAACAAATGAATTAGCGTATATTGATTCTCTACCATGTGCAGTCACATATGATCTCAATTTACTTACTATTGACAACTCATCTATATTCATCATAGGATAATAAGAAATACTGGCCGGGCACGGTGGCTCATGCCTGTAATCCCAACCCTTTGGGAGGCCGAGGTGGGCAGATCACTTGAGATCAGGAATTTGAGACCAGCCTGGCCAACATGGAGAAACCCTGTCTCTACAAAAAAAATACAAAAATTAGCCAGGCATGGTGGTGGGCACCTGTAATCCCAGCTACTTAAGAGACTGAGGCAGGAGAATCGCTTGAACCTGGGAGGTGGAGGTTGCAGTGAACCAGGATGGCACCACTGCCCTCCAGTGCAACAGAGCCTCGGCAACAGAGCAAGACTCCGTCTCAAAAAAAAAAAAAAAAAAGAAGAGAAATATTAATCTTTCTAGTTGCATTCACCAGGAATGAGTTTTGAATTTCTTCTGTATTCCAGATCCCTTTAAGATGTACCATGATGATGACCTGGCAGATTTGGTCTTTCCCTCCAGTGCAACAGCTGATACTTCAATATTTGCAGGACAAAATGATCCCTTGAAAGGCAGTTACGGTATGGCTTCTCCAAATGGATTTATTCTGTAGGGAAGGAAAAAAATTTTTTCCTTTACTCATCTTTGGTTTACTGACTAGGGCTCTATGACAAAAGATTGATTAGCAAGAAAAAAGAGACCAAAGTTTAACATGTGAATTTCTTTTTTTTTTTTTTTTTTGAGACGGGGTCTCGCTCTGTCACCCAGGCTGGAGTGCAGTGGCCGGATCTCAGCTCACTGCAAGCTCCGCCTCCCGGGTTCACGCCATTCTCCTGCCTCAGCCTCCCGAGTAGCTGGGACTACAGGCGCCCGCCACCTCGCCCGGCTAGTTTTTTGTATTTTTTTAGTAGAGACGGGGTTTCACCGGGTTCGCCAGGATGGTCTCGATCTCCTGACCTTGTGATCCACCCGTCTCGGCCTCCCAAAGTGCTGGGATTACAGGCTTGAGCCACCGCGCCCGGCCCCTAACATGTGAATTTCATATGTATATGAGAGGTACGTAGAGCATGAGTAACTCTGCAAGAGGTGGCTTTAGAATTCCACCTTATATAGCTTCTTCAATAAAGAATGACAATTTTTTTTTTGAGAAGTGAGAAGATGAAGGAAAAAAGACTTTTGATTCTGTAGAGGGGCCGCAAATTGTGGGAGACAAGTAAATAGTAGGTAAAAGCTAGTTAGTAAAGGTTGCTGTGTAGATTCCTATGGTGCCATCTCCAGGCTAATAATAGCCTTCAGCTTAAAAAAGTCCTTATGCCAAAGTAGCGTATTTTGGGGTGGTTTATTCTGGTCTGCTTTAGTTGTTTAATGCCAAACAATCAACGTGGCCTTTCACACATCACCTTTTAAGTTAACCACTAAGAAAAGTTAGATTTAGGGGCTCTGGGTATGACAAGGCTCTCTTTGGATTAATCAAAGGAGACAATTCACAGATTCACAGTTGGGCTGTGATCTCTCCTTTTTTTTGAGACAGTGTCTGACTCTGTCACCCAGGTTGGAGTGCGGTGATGCAATCATGGCCCACTGCAGACTTGGCCTCCTGGTCAGGTGATCCTCCTACCTCAATCTCCTGAGTAGCTGGGATTACAGGTGTGTACCACTATGCCTGGCCAATTTTTTGTAGAGAGGGGGTTTTGCCACGTTGCCCAGGCTGGTCTTGAACTCCTGGGCTCAAGTGATCCACCTGCTTTAGCCTCCCAAAGTGCTGGGATTACAGGCGTGAGCCTTTGCACCCAGCCACATTTGTCTACTTCTTCATTTACAGCTGGACACCGTGGCTTATACCTGTAACCCCAGCCCTTTGGGAAGCTGAGGCGAGAGAATTGCTTGAGCCCAGGAATTTGAAACCAATCTGGGCAACATAGGGAGATCCTGTCCTACAAAAAATTTTAAAATTCAGCCAGACATGGTGGCACATACCTGTAGTCTCACCTACTCAGAAGGTTGAGGTGGAAGGATTGTTTGAGCCCAGAAGGTCGAGGTTGCATTGAGCCGTGATCATGCCACTGTACCCCAGCCTGGACAACAGAGTTGAGACCTTGTCTTTAAAAAAAAAAAAAAAAAAATCTGGGTGCAGTGGCACACGCCTGTAATCCCAGCACTTTGGGAGGCCAAGGCAGGTGGATCACTTGAGTCCAGGAGTTCGAGACCAGCCTGGCCAAAATGGTGAAATCCCGTCTCTACTGAAAATATAAAAATTAAGCTGGGCATAGTGGCTCATGCCTGTAATCCCAGCACTTTGGGAGGCAGAGACGGGTAGATCACCTGAGGTCAGGAGTTTGAGACCAGCCTGGCCAACATGGTGAAACCCCATCTCTACTAAAAATAGAAAAATTAGGCCAGGTGTGGTGGCTCATGCCTGTAATCCCAGCACTCTGGAAGGTGGAAGTGGGCAGATCACCTGAGGTCAGGAGTTCGAGACCAACCTGGCCAACATGGTGAAACACTGTCTCTACTAAAAATACAAAAATTAGCTGGACGTAGTGGCGGACACCTATAATTCCAGCTACTCTGGAGGCTGAGGTGGAAGAATCACTTGAACCCAGGAGGCGGAGGTTGCAGTGAGCTGAGATTGTGCCATTATACTCCAGCCTGGGCAATGAGTGAGACTGCATCTCAAAAATAAATAAATATAAGAAAAATAAGAAAATTAGCTGGGCATGGTGGCGCATGCCTGTAATCCTAGCTACTCGGGAGGCTAAGGCAGGAGAATCACTTGAACCTGGGAGGTGGAGGTTGTAGTGAGCTGAGATCATGCCACTGCTGCAGCCTGGGCAACAGAGTGAGACTCCATCTCAAAAACAACAACAACAACAAAAACCTGTTACAAAGTATTTTAATAAAATTGTCTTCTAATGTTGGAAACGGAAGTGTTAATCTCATTTTGCAGATGAAGAAATTAAGACGCACAATTTTTTACTATAGTATATTATGTTGGTTATGGTGTTGGAATTAGAGTTGAATCATTAATATTTTGAATCTTTATATTACCCTGTAGAAGGTAGCCAATGAATGTTGATTAATGGCACTACTGGGATATACTATACCACCTACTAACAACTAGCTAAAACCTGAAGAATATCAGCATTGTTTCCTTTAAAACTTGTTTGCATTGTTGGCCAGGCACAGTGGCTCACACCTGTAATCTCAGCACTTTGGGAGGCCAAGGCGAGTGGATCACAAGGTCAGGAGTTTGAGACCAATGTGGCCAACATAGTGACACCCCGTCTCTATTAAAAATACAAAAAAAATTAGCCAGGTGTGGTGGTGTGTGCTTGTAATCCCAGCTACTTGAGAGGCTGAGGCAGGAGAATGGTGTGAACCCGGGAGGCGGAGGTTGCAGCGAGCCGAGATCGTGCCATTGCACTCCAGCCCAGGCGCAGTGTGAGACTCCGTCTTAAAAAAAGAAAAAAACTTTTTTTGCATTGTTTTTTATTAGTCTGTGTCTGCCTGGCAATATATGCTGCTGATTTTAAATATCAGATACCTTTTGTTTCTAGTGTTTACTAAGTTTCCAGATGTGTTTGTGTTTTAATATTAGGTATGTCTTCTTGCAACACAGCTGTTGTACCTCAGGGGTGGTCTGTGGAAGCCTTAAACTCTCCACACTCAGAGTCCTTTGTTTCCCCGGAGGCTGTTGCAGAACCTCCTCAGCCAACAGCAGGTAAAATATTAGAGACTCCCTTTATCAGTTGATGGTTGCAGTATTGGTAATCAATATAAATCATCAGGTGTATTTTTTAGCAGCTTACAGCAGGTATAAAAATTTCAGAACTGTCACATATGTTTTGCTTATATTAGTGATATCACCACTGGAGGAATTAAGTTGTTAAACTATAACACTCAGGGTTAATGGGCAAATAAATATATATATATTTGAACATATATATATATTTAAACATATGTGTATATATATTTTGTTTCATCACATTTTCATTGTATTAGGTATCAGAATTTCTTTTTCTTTTTTTTTTTTTTTTTTTGAGACGGAGTCTTGCTCTGTCGCCCAGGCTGGAGTGCTGTGGCCGGATCTCAGCTCACTGCAAGCTCCGCCTCCCGGGTTCCCGCCATTCTCCTGCCTCAGCCTCCCGAGTAGCTGGGACTACAGGCGCCCGCCACCTCGCCCGGCTAGTTTTTTGTATTTTTTAGTAGAGACGGGGTTTCACCGTGTTAGCCAGGATGGTCTCGATCTCCTGACCTCGTGATCCGCCCGTCTCAGCCTCCCAAAGTGCTGGGATTACAGGCTTGAGCCACCGCGCCCGGCCTAGAATTTCTTTTTAATTCAGTACAGATTTTTGGCCTGGTGTGGTGGTTCACACCTGTAATCCCAGCACTTTGGGAAGCTGAGGCAGGCAGATCACTTGAGGTCAGGAGTTCTAGACCAGCCTGGCCAACATGGTGAAACCCCATTTCTACAAAAAATACAAAAATTGGGCCGGGCATGGTGGCTCACGCCTGTAATCCCAACAATTTGGGAGGCCAAGGTGGGCAGATCACCTGAGGTCAGGAGTTCGAGACCAGCCTGGCCAACAAGGTGAAATCCCATCTCTACTAAAAATACAAAAAATTAGCTGGGCGTGGTAGCAGGTGCCTGTAATCCCAGCTACTAGGGAGACTGAGGCAGGAGAATCACTTGAAACCAGAAGGCGGAGGTTGCAGTGAGCCAAGATCGTGCCACTGCACTCCAGCCTGGGTGAAAGAGCTAAATAAATCAATAAATAAGCTCGGCGTGGTGGTGTGTACCTGTAATCCCAGCTACTAGGGAGGCTGAGACAGGAGAATCGCTTGAACCCAGGAGCCAAGATCATGCTACTGCACTCCAGCCTGGGCAACAGAGTGAGACCCCATCTTAAAAAACAAAAAAATTCAGTACAGATTTAGAACTCTGGGGTGTTTCTTGATAAGAAGCATGACTGACCTGCTGTCCCACAGATGTTGTAATACTAATTCTGTGCCTATGTTATTTTTTGAAGCCTGTGTTTTCTCTCTTCTTTGCCTTTTCTCCTCCACTACTTGTCCTCCCAGTATTTTACATCTTATTCTTCCAAGTGTTGCGACTGTCAGAGATTAGGCAGAATATGTTACTTGCTGTTAGCTTCTTTTTTTTCATTTACTTATTTATTTATTTTGAGACGGATTCTTGCCCTGTCCTCCCGGGTTCTAGCAATTCTCCTGCCTCAGCCTCCTAAGTAGCTGGGATTACAGGCGCCTGCCACCACATCTGGCTAATTTCTGTATTTTTAGTAGAGACAGGATTTTACCATGTTTGTCAGGCTGGTCTCGAACTCCTGACCTCAGATGATCCATCCGCCTCGACCTCCCAAAGTTCTGGGATTACAGGCGTGAGCCACTGCACCCGACCTAACATTAACTTCTTGGTTATGTGTACAGTCTTATGGTCACAAAAGCCAAATACTTTTATGTCTGAAGAAAGTAAGCATTTTTAATGCAAAGGTATGAGTAGACAATGATATGTCCTAAATTTTCAATTTATTTCCCTTAGAGCTAGCCAAGGAGATAGAAATGGCATCAGAAGAAGAGAGGCCACCAGCACAAGCGTTGGAAATAATGATGGGACTGAAGACTACTGACGTGGCACCATCTAAAGAAACAGAGATGGCTCTCGCCAAGGACATGGCACTAGCCACAAAAACAGAGGTGGCATTGGCTAAAGATATGGAATCACCCACCAAATTAGATGTGACACTGGCCAAGGATATGCAGCCATCCATGGAATCAGATATGGCCCTAGTCAAGGACATGGAACTGCCCATAGAAAAAGAAGTGGCCTTGGTTAAGGATGTCAGATGGCCCACAGAAACAGATGTGTCTTCAGCCAAGAATGTGGTACTGCCCACAGAAACAGAGGTAGCTCCAGCCAAGGATGTGACACTGTTCAAAGAAACAGAGAGGGCATCTCCTATAAAAATGGACTTGGCCCCTTCCAAGGACATGGGACCACCCAAAGAAAACGAGATAGACCCAGCCAAGGGTTTGGTATTACTCTCAGAAATAGAGGTGGCACAAGCTAACGACATTATATCATCCACAGAAATATCCTCTGCTGAAAAGGTGGCTTTGTCCTCAGAAACAGAGGTAGCCCTGGCCAGGGACATGGCCCTGCCCCCGGAAACCAATGTGATCTTGACCAAGGATAAAGCACTGCCTTTGGAAGCAGAGGTGGCCCTAGTCAAGGACATGGCTCAACTCCCAGAAACAGAAATGGCCCTGGGCAAGGATGTGGCTCCGTACACAGTAAAAGAAGTGGGCTCATTGAAGGACATGTCTCCACTGTCAGAAACAGAAATGGCTCTGGGCAAGGATTTGACTCCACCTCCAGAAACAGAAGTAGCTCTCATCAAGAACGTATGTCTGCCTCCAGAAATGGAGATGGTCCCGACTAAGGATCAGGTCCCAGCCCTCAAAACAGAAGCACCCCTGGCTAAGGATGGGATTCTGACCCTAGCCAACAATGTGACTCCAGCCAAAGATGTTCCACCACTCTCAGAAACAGAGGCAACACCAGTTCCAGTTAAAGACATGGAAATTGCACAAACACAAAAAGGAATAAGTGAGGATTCCCATTTAGAATCTCTGCAGGATGTGGGGCAGTCAGCTGCACCTACTTTCATGATTTCACCAGGTATGTGCTTGTGCTTATTCTCATTATTTCTCTCTACCAGGGTGTAGTCCTGAGAAGACTAAGGACAAACATCATGCCAGGTAAAGTACAGACCGTCACGCTGTACTTTGCAAGTTTATTCATACTCCTGCTCTCCTAGACAGCTCTTTCCCACCTTTACCTTCCTCCCACCTCCAACACCTTGTCTATGTTCATTCTCTGCTGATTGTCCTGTTTTTCTTCCAGATAATTCAAGCAATAAAATAGAACATCCACAAATTTCTATTCCATTATCTACCCAACTATTTGTATCTGTATCCATGGACTCTGCTTATGAAAATTCTCCTGTTTTTATAAGTAAACTGTTCCTGCTCCTAATTAAGACCAACCTCTCCTCATTTTGCACTAGGTTCCATCTCCTCTTTCCTACTTGATATATTGCCCCACGTATTCTCCCCTTTTTTGCCCCTCACACCAATTTAAATCCTTTTCCATTGGATCATTCCCACCAATTTAATAAATGTTTGTTATTTTTCCTATCTTAAAAAATGAAACATCAGCCGGGCGCTGTGGCTCACACCTGTAATCCCAGCACTTTGGGCAGCCAAGGTGGGCGGATCACCTGAGGTCAGGAGTTTGAGACCAGCCTGACCATCATGGAGAAACCCTGTCTCCACTAAAAATACAAAATTAGCCGGGCATGGTGGCACATGCCTGTAATCCCAGCTACTTGGGAGGCTGAGGCAGGAGAATCACTTGAATCTGGCAGGCGGAGGTTGTAGTGAGCTGAGATCACGCCATTGCACTCCAGCCTCGGCAACAAAGAGCTAAAAGCTCCATCTCCAAAAAAAAAAAAAGTAACATAACTAGACAAACCCTCCCAACTTCAGCTTCCAACTAGCACTTCACTCCTTTGCTGCCCCTTTTAGGAGAACTCCTCAGAAACTAATCCCATATCCAATTGCTGGCAGGTGGAAAATGGCTGAAATCATGCTTCTCTGAAACGTGTGTGCTTTTTGTTATTATCTTTAGAAACCGTCACAGGCATGGGGGAAAAGTGCAGCTTGCCAGCCAATGAGGATTCTGTGTTAGAAAAACTAGAGGAAAAGAAACCATGCAACAGTCAACCTTCTGAGCTTTCTTCAGAGACCTCAGGTAAGTTAGGAAAACAAATTAGGGGTGATAGACTAGTGATGGTAGACATTGTCTCTAGTTTCCTATTGTATGGTGGTAATCACAGTATAGTTTATGAAGTCAATTCTCTTAGACAGATTTTATCTGGTTTAGACAGAATGTCAGCTTGTTATATATTTAAAAATTATTACTACAGCAAATCAGGATACCTAAATTTTTTTTTCTCCACTTTTTTTTTTTTTTTTTTTTGAGACAGAATCTCACTCTGTCGCCCAAGCTGGCGTGCAGTGGCGTGATCTTGGCTCACTGCAACCTCCACCTACTGGGTTCAAGTGATTCTCCTGCCTCAGCCTCCTGAGTAGCTGGGATTACAGGTGCCTGCCACCACGCCCAGCTAATTTTTAGCAGAGATGGGGTTTCACCATGTTAGCTAGGCTGGTCTCGAACTCCTGACCTCTGGTGATCCGCCCATCTCGGCCTCCCAAAGTGTTGGGATTACAGGTGTGAGCCACCATGCCTGGCCTTCTCCACTGTTTTCATAGTGAAGAAAGGACACCCAAATTTTGATCTGGTTCAGCTGTTCACTATTCTATCCTGTGTGGTCTTAGGCAAGTTACAAAACTTGCCTATATCTCAGTTTACTCAGCATAACATAAATTAATTGGTCAAATGTCCTGTAAAGCCTTACTAGTTACAGTGTTCCGTGGCCCAACAGCGTCTGCATTGCCTGAGAGGCTGGTAGAAATGCAGAATCTTGGGCTCTACCTTAGGCCTTTGTAATTATCATCTGCATTTTAATTAGATCCCCAGATAATTCTGATTTTCATTAAACTTTGAGAGGCGCTGGTCTAAGATACTTTCCAATTTAAAGTTTGATTATTCAGTGAATTTTAAGATTAACTGTTTTTGATAACCCAGAAGCATATGTATATGGTTATCAGCTTGGTTTTCTGTTTACTTTTCTGTGACTGTGATTGGAATGTGGACATCCTGAGGGCAGGGGCCATGACTTATTTCACTTAGAATCTCTATTGCTTTGCACACTACGTAACACAAGACTGGAGCTTAAATGTTTGATTTTTTTTTTTTAATGTTGTTTTACTGACTCAACAAATCAGTAAAGATTTATCAAGTGCTTATGGTATACAGAATACACCATGTTAAGTCACATATTTAAGTCCCACTCCTTGCCCCTGAATTATTACATTATAACCTGAATAAAGAGATAAGTTCTCAGGCATGGACTCTGAAACCCAAGATTTACATAATAATTGAATAAAATAGTATAAAAGATGGCACTGAATAGCTGCTGATTAATTGCTGAATTAAATGTTATAAATACTGTGGGGTACTATAGCCTAGCAATTTTTTGAGCAATGCAATAATTAACCTGATATATTAAATAAAGACTAGGATTTAGAAGATATTAGAGGGGTAGGGACAAGAATGAAATGTACTATTTACATATTATAATATTCTTGGAAATCAGTTTATTGGGTCAGACTTGACAGGAGCTGGCATAGACCTGCTCTTAATGAGACTCTTGCCAGGATCTTAGATCCATATTATATGAACTTGGAGGAAGGTTAGACCAGATCACCTGCTGAAACTCTTCCAAAGATACTCACCTTAATTGTTAAAATTAATTATCCTACTTAACGTTATATATATTTCTCTGTCTTTTGGGAAGTATATTTAGGAGCAGAATGTTGAAATTTAACATATTTGTCTTTCAAAGTAGGATGCTCTGGTTCTGGAATGATGAGAATTTTTCTCTGACCAAAAGGTGGATTCAATATATTTTGTGTGTGTGTGCGTGAAGTGACTTAAGTCTGGCCTTCTGATCTAGTTCCCAGAATCTATCTGGTTTTTTTGGACAAGTATTAGTTTAATATTGGTGACCAAGTCTTAGAATTATAAATTTTGTCCAAAATCATGTATATTTAACCAAAGCAATTAAAAAATTTCACCAAAAAGAGGCAAGCACTAATAATGACCAATATAAATCAGATGAGATTTACAGGCAGTAAGTGCTTATTTTAGAGGTTAAAATATTCAAAATATTTCATTTTTAAAAGTTAAATCCTGCTACTTCTGAAATGTCAAATATTTTATAAATGTTTGAAAACAGTCTTTACCTGAGATGATGATCTGTTAAATATTTTTGCTAGTGCCAGTTAAAAGTGAGAAATGTTTTAGAAAAAAACTGTTTTCCTGAGCAAGTTATAGTAAGTAGTATATGGATTAGTGAAAATAGCCTCCTTAAATTAGTCATTATATGGTCTGGATTTTTTTTTTTTTTTTTAAGAAACAATAACAAAGAGTTTTTTGTTTGGAATTTTAGCCAACTTCATGTATTGCGGTACCCCTCCCACACAAGCCAAACAAGTTTGCAGACCCAGTGACCGCAGGTCAGCCCGGCCCAAGCCTGCCAGGGTCCCTCCTGAGCTGCTGGGAGGCTCTCCTCCATGGAAGACTCTTGATCACAGGCTGGGCCACTGCTCTTTGTCTGAGTCAGGTTGGGTCTCTGGTTCATCCTCCTGTGGTGGGCCTGGGAACCAAAGAAAAAGTATTCATGTTGACTCACTTGAACCCCAGAGGGATCTTGGCAGGGAGGCCTGGGATATAGAAAGCACACCAATAATGATGAAGAAAAAGAAGAAGAAACCAAAGCAAAAGAGATATTCTCAACCCCGGGCTGGAGGACCTTGGGATGATGACAATGCAGATAAACCTAAAGGTCATCCCTTTGCAGCTGACACACAAAAATCAGGTGTTCTCCCCAGCCAGCCTACCACTATGGGTACAGAATATGGACTTGTATCTGGAGAAAACTTGAAAAGGGAATGTGTAGTTAACTCCAGTGCAGCCAGATTAGTAACTGAGAACTTTGTCTCAGAGAGTCTCAGAATTCCTTTATATCCTTCAGAAGAAACCCCCAAAACTGCAGTAAGTTATCAGTCTAAGCTGAGAGTAGAGGAAGAGAGCAAAGGTAACAAGTCAGTACCACAAGGCCAAGACAAGAAATTGCTGAAGCAACATGAACACAGACCACAGCCTGCACCCCACCTGAAGACTCCTATAGATAAAAGCCAGTCAGTAGGCCCTCTCAATCTGAAAGGACCCCTAGCAGACGTTTCTGCATACAATGTAGAAACTCCTTTGGATATCAGACTCAAAGAGGGTTGCTCTCCTATCTTGGACCAAGAGGTTATGGGTGTAGTTTCAAAACCCACAGCAGCAAAAGAAATACCAAATTTGATACCCACTTTGATAGCAAGTAATCCATTAGAATGTAATCTAAAAGAAGGGAATAATGAAAGTAAAATGACTAAACTGCAGAATGTCAAACTGAAGGAGTTTCCTGAAGGAGCTGAAGAGGATAAAGAACTAAAAAAGGAAGCTTTTCCCAACCAAAGACAAGAGATCAGCGTCTTTACTTCTGAGCAGCTGCAGGGCCAACTGTTGGTACAGGTCCCTGGGGTAGAGAATGAACCATTTAAGAGAATGGCAGGTGATGGCAAAAGCAGGAAGGGAAGGGGAAGTTCTGGGAAAATGAGAACAGACTCTGGGAAGGTAAAGGCAAAATCTGAGATGCCATTTCCTCTGGACAGTCAGAAGGACGGAAGGGCTGTTCTCATACCGAGTGAACCAGTCTCTAAAACTGAAGGAATGACTACTCAGGATAAGAGTGAGGAGCTGGGGCTGAATTCTTCAAAGCAACCAGGCACTAAGGCTGATCTCACGGAGGCACTGGTGATGGGGGAGCCTAAAGAGATGACTCAGCCTAAGTTGGCAGGCACCATGCAGGCATTAATTCCTTTGGAAAGTGGATCAGGCATCACTCAGACTTCTGGTGTTAGGACAGAAACAGGAGATGTAGTCAAAGATATGGGTGTCAGTAACCAGAGCAAGGAAGGAAAGTGTCCATGGAAGGATCATGAGGCAGCTCCCTGGATCTCTGAAAAGCCTAAAAAGAGAGGCAATGAAGGCAAAAGCAAAAAGTTTAAAAATAGTTATTCCACACAGCCTGCTAGAATGGAGAGGAAGGAAGAAATCCTCAACCCACCTTTTGAAGGGAAGGATGGAGATGCTGGTAGTATTCCCCATAAAAGCAAGGAAATTGGATTTACTTTCCCCAAAATGCATGATTCTTTGTTCTCACATACACCAGATACACCCACAGTGGAAGTAGTTGACAGGAAGGGTGGAAATTTTGAGGTTAATTTTGTTGAGCTTGGGACTCTTGGGGAAAACAAAATAAGCACAGTCAAGGCTTCTGCTGTTACTGAACAACCTGCCAAGGTGACAGATGTGAGCTGCCAAGAGCAAATCCAGGGGGCAGGATTTGTTCCTTCAGTAGTATCTGAGGAGAATAAGACAGATGCAGCCAATAGATATACTTCAGTGGCTGACAAACCAAGTAAAAGGATTAATGATGGAAAAAGTAAAAAGGTTAAAAATAGTTCTCCTGAGAAGCACATTCTGGAGAATAAGATAGATGCAACAAAAATACATGTTCCCATGGAAACCACAGGGGACCAGGGAATTGAAGGAATGGCCTATATGGACGAAAATAGAAATATTACATTTACCTGTCCCAGAACACCATCAGAGCTGATAAATAAATCATCTCCTCTAAAAGTTCTGGAATCAGCAGACTGTGAAAAACTGCCCACTCCTACTCCTCAAGTAGTAGAGGAAGGTGATTCCTTTCCAGATACCTTGGCAAAAAATGGGCAAGAGATAGCCCCAGCCCAGATTTCCAAATCATTAATGGTAGATAACTACACCAAAGATGGAGTCCCAGATCAAGAAAGACCCAATGCTCCCTCTGCTGTTGTGCCCTCTACAAGCACAGGAGGAGTTGCTCTACCTATTACAGCAGCCATAGAAACAGTTAACAGTCATGGAGATCACTCTCTTAAAAATAAAGCTGAGCTTGCTGATTCCATGAAAAATGAAGCAGGGATTGCTGAAGGGCATGTGGTAGGAGAATCTGAGTCAGTGGACAATGGTGTGTCTAAGCATTCAGTAGAGAAAGTCACAGAGCTCGCAAAAGGTCACCTCCTTCCCGGAGTGCCAGTAGAAGACCAGAGCCTACCAGGAGAGGCCAGAGCCCTAGAAGCATATGCAGATAGAGGTAATTTCCTAGCACATCCAGTGAACGAAGAGAAAGAGACTAAAGAAGGGTCTGCTCCAGTTCAGATTCCTGACTTACTGGGAGACAAAGCACAAAAACTCAGTTTTTGTCAGGACCAAAATGCTCAAGATAGAAATTCCAAAGGTTCAGATAGTTTGAATAAGAAGGTAGATCTGACTCTTTTGTCTCCAAAAAGTGAAAATGATAAATTGAAAGAAATTAGTCTGGCTTGTAAAATCACAGAATTGGAAAGTGTTTCCTTGCCAACACCAGAAATCCAGTCAGATTTCTTACATAGCAAAGTCGAAGCTCCTCCTTCAGAGGTGGCGGATAAGTTAGTAATAATGACTGCTTCCAAGGATGTTCAACTCCCAGAACCCAAAGATAAGATTTTGGAGACACCTCAGAAAATGACAGAAAAATCTGAATCAAAGACACCAGGAGAAGGGAAAAAGGAAGATAAAAGCAGAATGGCAGAACCAATGAAAGGCTACATGAGACCCACCAAGTCCCGAGGACTTACTCCACTTTTGCCAAAGTCTACAATCCAGGAACAAGAGAGATACAAGCAACTGAAGTCCACTGGTATGAATCTGCCATGGGGAAATGTGTGTGCTTGTGGCTTTTGAGTCAGCATCAAAAAGGCAAAGAGCTTGTGCCTTGGCTCCATCCCGACTCTAATCATCCTTGTTAATCATTGGTTTGTTGGCATGAAACCTGTAACTGCTACTGCGTGTTTTCTGCAGCCAATGTGTTCCTTGTGTCCTGCTTGAGGAGGCTGGTAACTTGGTTGCATGCCTTTTTTACCCAGCACTGAACATTGAATTTTAGGGAAAGTTGAATTTTCAATGAATTGTCTAACAAAAGACCTATCGTCATCCATTTCTTAATTTTTTTAAAATTGTGCCTCCTATGTATCAAGTTTACAGCTAAATTTTAATCATTACTTGGTGTAAGGATTCACAGGAGGAAAGAAAGTATTTAATGTCTAGCTATGTGCATGAGATTTTTTTTCAGTGTATATGTAGCTTGTGCTGGTGGGACTAAATATCCAAATTGCTTTTAGGTTAAATGAAATCAGTCCACCTCCTTATGAGGAAATGGTGGCCTCGAACCAGCATTGGTAGGCACAGATTTATTTGTGTTTCTAGTAATGGGAAATGATCTCTCAATGATACAGATATATTTTTTGACCAGTTTGTTGCTTATATCCATTGCCCCACAGTTGCATGTGGGTTTGAGTTTTGGGCATAGTCTATGTCCATCAAACGTAGTCCGTAAAACTTGCCCATGTTGTGTTCCTCTTAATTTTACTCTTTTTTGGCTCTACTCAGTCAAGTAGTTGGAATGAGATTAAGAAGATGATTACTTTAAGATTTAGAAATGGTAGCCCCGTTTCCCCCCACCCCCAATTCCCCAAAAAAGTATACATTTAATTGTGGCTTCCCTGAATCTATCTTTCAAAAAATGTTTCCTTGTCTTTGAGATTTTTCACAGCCTACAAGTGACACTATTTCTTAATCACTGTTTCCCAGCTTGCATGATGTAGCTACTAACTCCAGAATTAAAAAAAAAAAAAACACCAATTGGTTTTAGTAGCCAGTCAGGCTTTTGGAGAGGTTTCATCATGGGATTGTGTTCTGCATGGTATGGACTTGTTCTTTTGGGTAAAGCTTGCTCTATGCATGAGTATGTACCCACTAAGGAGTACTGCTGTGTGAGTAAAGAATGCTAAAGGTTGTTATTTGCATAAGACATTCTCATCTTCTCTGTTTTTATCTTCTATTAGCTATCATATTACAAGGCAGAAAATGAAATAGTGTGTAGAGGGCTTTCCAGCATTCATTGAGATTTCCAGTGTTCTATCCATTTCTTTCGTTTTGGTTTCTAGACCCATTCTTTGGTTTCAGCAGTGATCCAAAAGTTAACATGTAATTTCTGTGAAATCCCAGCCGTCTCTTTTTGTTCAGTATTTGCAAAGAAATGAAGAAAGAGGATTTGTTGTTCTTGAGGAAGCAAGACCAGTACTGCAGAACTTTTGGGGCCCTGCCTGGGTCAGGTCAGGCTTAGAGACTGTGTTAGCAGTGGCCTTACAGAGTGGATATGGGAAGGATAATGGGTTTGGAACAAAATTTATTGTTTCTTCTGTAAATTCTACCACATCTTTTCCCTAAGGACAATGTATACTTTTTTAATAGTTAAAAAATTTTTTAAAACTAATTGTTGAATAGGTTAATACATTTACTTGATACAAAGGAGTATACAGTAAAACATAAGCTGGCCTCCTTCCATTAACCGCCTTCCAGCTTTCCTTCTCCAGAGGCTACCAGTGTTCACAATATCTTATATATCCTCCAGACAATTTGTGTATAATAAGCAATAACATATGTATTTCCTGATTTCATATAAATGAGACGTATACATACATACTGATGTGTGCTACTCTTTTTAAACTTAATTTTTAAAGAGCTCTTTTAAGACTCAGTATAAAGAAGCCAGGCACAGTGGCTCACACCTATAATCCCAGCACTTTGGGAGGCCGAGGCAGGCGGATCACCTGAGATCAGGAGTTCGAGACCAGCCTGACCAACATGGAGAAACCCCATCTCTACTAAAAATACAAAATTAGCTGGGCATGGTGGCGCATGCCTGTAATCCCAGCTACTTGTGAGAATGAGGCAGGAGAATCACTTGAATCCGGGAGGCGGAGGTTGCAGTGAGCCGTAATCGTGCCATTGCACTCCAGCCTGGGCAACAAGAGCGAAACTCCATCTCAAAAAAAAAAAGAATCAATATAAAGAAAGAGGCCTCGTTTTTTTTTTTTAATCTTTTTTCCTGGCAGATGTCTCTAGAGATGACTCATTCTTTTTTGATAGCTGTATACTATTTCATTACATAGGTATATACTAATTTATTATAGTAATTTTTTTTTTTTGAGATGGAGTTTCGCTCTGATTGCCCAGGATGGAGTGCAATGGCGTGATCTCAGTTCACTGCAACCTCTGTCTCCCAGGTTCAAGCGATTTTCCTGCCTCAGCCTCACGAGTAGCTGGGATTACAGGCATGCACCACCATGCCCAGCTAATTTTGTATTTTTAATAGAGACGGGGTTTCTCCATGTTGGTCAGGCTGATCTCGAACTCCCAACCTCAGGTGATCCGCCCTCCTCAGACTCCCCAAAGTGTTGGAATTACAGGTGTTGAGCCACCGCGCCTGGCCAGTACTTCTTTACTGATGCACATTTTAGGTGTTTCCCAACTTTTTTTCATTAGAAATATGGTACATAAACTATCTTTGTATTTATAGGATGTCATACTCATGCGTGTGTGTCTGTGTAATAAAAAGGGGCTCCAGAGTAAGAATCTCTGGTTTGGAGAATATATATTCATAATTTTGATGGGTGTTTCCATATTGCTCTCTGTAGGCCTACAGAGATGTCCCTTGTAGAGAAAGGTACATCTCTACTCCTACCCTCAACATAGACAAGTACCTTCTCCCTGCCATTCTCTACTATTGTGATTTTTTTTTGTTGTTATGTATACTGATCTAATCGGTGAAAAATTATTTCACGGCATAGATTTTGTGTGTGTGGTGTTTTTTGTTTGTTTGTTTTTTTGAGACGGAGTTTCACTCTTGTTGCCAGGCTGGAGTGCAATGGCACGATCTTGGCTCACTACAACCTCCACCTCTCAGGTTCAAGCGATTCTCCTACCTCAGCCTCCCTAGTAGCCTCCCTAGTAGCTGAGTGTGCCTGCCACCACACACAGCTAATTTTTTGTATTTTTAGTAGAGCTGGGTTTCACTATGTTGGCCAGGCTGGCCTTGAACTCCCGACCTTAGGCAATCCACTTGCCTCAGCCTCCCAAAGTGTTGGGATTACAGGCATGAACTACCGTGCCCGGCTGTGTTTAATTCTTTTTTTTTTTAATGACTTCTTCATGTATTATCAAGTTTATAAAAGCCAATCCATGCTCTGAAATTATGAAAATATTTTCTCTTCTCTTCTATTAATGTTTTTACATTTTAAATTGTTGGCCAATCTAGAATTTGCTTATTTGTTTGTGGGTTTTGGGGATTTTTTTGTTTGTTTTGTTTTTTTGTTTGTTTTTTGTTTTGGTATGTTTTGTTTATAAGGTTGTGAGGCAGGGTTACTTGATCATCCCACCATCATGTTTATAATCGATCTCCCACTGAAATGCCACCTTTGTCATGCCCTAAATTTCTGCATGTATTTGGTATATTTCTGGACTTTCTTTCCTGATCCATTGATCTTTCCACCAGGTTTCCTAATATATTTTAATATCTGATAGGGCTAGCCCAACCCCTTGCCCTATTACTCTTTTTCAGAGTTGTCCTATTCTTATTTATTGTATAGTTTTGTAGAAGAAAATTTAATCCACTCAATATTTTTCTTTTTTTTTTTTTTTTTTTGAGACGGAGTCTCGCTCTGCCGCCCAGGCTGGAGTGCAGTGGCCGGATCTCGGCTCACTGCAAGCTCCGCCTCCCGGGTTCCCGCCATTCTCCTGCCTCAGCCTCCCGAGTAGCTGGGACTACAGGCGCCCGCCACCTCACCCGGCTAATTTTTTTTTGTATTTTTTAGTAGAGACGGGGTTTCACCGTGTCAGCCAGGATGGTCTCGATCGCCTGACCTCGTGATCCGCCCGTCTTGGCCTCCCAAAGTGCTGGGATTACAGGCTTGAGCCACCGCGCCCGGCCTCAGTATTTTTCTTGAAGTCACTGTTTCTAGCTTATCCCAGGGAGAGTTTATGTCTTGCATATCGAGTTTTTCTATCGAACAGCATAATGTGTCTTTCATGTGTTTTGTTAGTCCATCACTGGTGCTTATCTTTGTTCCTCACTTTGAATTATTCATGTTTTAACTGCCCTGCCCCCAAATTGCTACCAATTCTCACATATCTTGTTCTCATTCATCTTGTGGTCAAATGGTGTCACCCATGGTTTCCATTGTTTGGGCAGTAAAGATATTACAAGTGGTGTTGGCCCGGCACAGTGGCTCACACCTGTAGTCCCAGCACTTTGGGAGGCTGAGGTAGGCGGATCACTTGAGACCAGGAGTTCAAGACCAGCCTGGCCAACATGGTGAAACCCCATCTCTACTAAAAATACAAACATTAACTGGGTATGGTGGTGCACGCCTGTAATCCCAGCTACTTAGGAGGCTCAGGAGAATTGCTTGAACCTAGGAGGCAGAGGTTGCAGTGAGCCAAGATTGTACCACTGCACTCCAGCCTAGGAGACAAATAAATAACATCCATCTCAAATAAATAAATAAATAAATAACAATAATAATAGCACCTACCACCTATTGAGTTGATTTTATTTGCCTGGTTATCTAGAAATAGGTAAATAGATCATACACACAAACATAAAATAATACTATTAAAGATTATTGGCTGGGTGCGGTGGCTCACACCTGTAATCCTAACACTTTGGGAAGCCGAGGTGGGTGGATCACAAGGTCAGGGATCGAGCCCATCCTGGCTAACATGGTGAAACCCTGTCTGTACTAAAAATACAAAAAATTTAGCTGAGTGTGGTGGTGGGCACCTGTAGTCCCAGCTACTCGGGAGGCTGAGGCAGGAGAATGGCGTGAACCCGGGAGGCGGAGCTTGCAGTGAGCCGAGATTGCGCCACTGCACTCAAGCCTGGGCAACACGGCGAGACTCCATCTCAAAAACAAACAAACAAAAAAAGATTATCTCTATTTTTCAGGTAAGAAAATAGAGGCTGTCAAGGTCACACAGCTGGTGAAGTGCAGGGTTAGAATTTTAATCCAAGTCTTTATGTTTCTAAGACCCATGCTTTTCTTAGTCTTGCTTCAGAAGCTTCCAGAAGTTTCAGGTACTTAAAAAGAAGAAGGTTGACAATTACTAAATATAAAATAGACTTTTTTTTAGTATCTAGGCACTAATTAAACATTTTTCTACTTGGAGAAATGAAGATACATCATGAGAACATAAACTGTGAATCAGAGGTTAATTTAGGATTAGAATCTAGGTTTTGACTCTGTCTAGCATTTTATTTTCCAGAGAGAGTCTGTGTTTATTTACGTGTACTTTTTAACACCCAGCCTAGAGCTTTATATATACATGATGCCTAATGACATTTTTTGAATTATAAATGAATTATCTATTTGCTGATCTTACCCTGTTTGGAAGTAGGAAAAGTGAATATATTGCCAGTCTCTTCCAGCTTACTGTTTGCTCTACTGTTATTTTTTCATGCTGCTCTCAAATTTAGGGAAACTTTATCAGGTTTCTTTGCATACTATGCATGTTCTTCCAGGCAGGGAAGATTAATGCATACGTCGGGAAGTCTAAGCTCAACTTTTCAGAAAAGGACTTCTTTTTCTTTTTTTTTCTTTTTGAGACAGAGTCTCGCTATGTTGCCCAGGCTCGTGTGCAGTGGCACGATCTCGACTCACTGCAAGCTCCGCCTCCCAGGTTCACGCCATTCTCCTGCCTCAGCCTCCTGAGTAGCTGGGACTACAGGCGCCCACCACCGTGCCAGGCTAATTTTTTGTATTTTTAGTAGAGACCGGGTTTCACCGTGTTAGCCAGGATGGTCTTGATTGCTTGACCTCGTGGTCCGCCCGTCTCAGCCTCCCAAAGTGCTGGGATTACAAGCATGAGCCACTGCACCCAGCCAGAAAAGAACTTCTTATGGGATTGTGTTTTTTGTGAAGGGAAGCACAAGCTTGAAAGGATGATCCATATTAGATTCCAGTACCCGCTCCATGTTAGTTGTTCCCCTGGAAACCAAGTGGAACTGTGAGTGACAGTGTACTTGCTATGCTGCTACTGTGAATGGGACAGTTTGGGATCCCTGTAAATAGGCCCTCCCTTTGCCATAGTGAAGCCTGGTCTTCTTATAATCTGGCTTTCATTTCTTTCTTCAGTTTGCTTGAGCTCATCAACTGTCTACCAGCAGCTGGGAATGTCAGTTTATGGTGAGAAACTCTCTTGGTGTGAAACTTGAAGTAATTTATAAACCCAGAATTCTAACAGTTTCAAGGCCCTTGTACATAAATAAAATATGCTCAGCAGATGAAAAAACCATTTGTTATCTTAGAACTTGCTACTATTTTACAACTGGAGAAGTACCCATTTGGTAATGTCTTTTCTTAATTGTAGTGCCATTTGTGAAGTTCCTTTCCTCATTACTTTCACCCCACTTGCCCTCTGATTCAACTGGCTTTTTTTTTTTTTTTTTTTTTTTTTTGAGACAAAGTCTCCCTGTCGCCCAGGCAGGGATGCAGTGGCACGATCTAGGCTCACTGCAACCTCTGGTTCCTGGGTTCAAGCAGTTCTCCTGCCTCAGCCTCCTGAGTAGTTGGGATTACAGGCATGCGTCCCCACGCCCGGCTAATTCTTGTATTTTTAGTAGAGACAGGGTTTCACCATGTTAGCCAGGCTGGTCTCGAACTCCTGACCTCGTGATCCACCCACTTTGGCCTCCCAAAGTGCTGGGACTACAGGCATGAGCCACTGCACCCGACCCCACTGGCTTTTTTTCTTACTACCATGCTAATGAAATTTATTGGGACTAGTCACACAGCTAAAAACAGCTACCATTGATTGAATCTTACTATATGCTCATTGCCATCCTAAACTCTTTTAACCTCCAAACAATACTGTGTGGTCATTACCTTGTTTGAGCTAGAACATTTAAATATTCTTTGAAATGAATCAAGCAACAATTGATTATCCTACTTTATTTTGTTTTGTTAATTTTTTTTTTTTTTTTTTTTTTTTTTTTTGAGACAAGGTATCCCTCTGTCAGTGCAGTGGCATGATGATGGCTTACTACAGCCTCAACCTCCCAGGCTCAAACAGTCCTCCTGCCTCAGCCTCCCAAGTAGTTGGGACTACAGGTGTGCACCACCATACTTGGTGAATATATTTTGTAGAGATGGGGTCTCACTGTATTGCCCAGGCTGGTCTCAAACTCATGGCCTCAATCTGTCCTCCTTCCTTGGCCTCCCAAAGTGCTAAGATTATAGGTATGAGGCACCATGCCTGGCTTGAATATCCTGCTTTAAAAGAAGCTTCTTCCCCTCATATTCCCTCACCCTTCACTTGTACCCTCTGGTTGACAAATAGCATTGGGGGATTCTGAACACACTGTTAAAATAAAAACTTAGTTTTGATTTACAGTATTACTGATATAGTTACTTCTTTAGGATATGGAGGGGACAGTAAGGGGGCTTCCATTCTTTTTTTTTTTTTTTTTTTTTTTTTTAAGATAAGGTCTTGCTCAGTCGCCCAGGCTGGGGTGCAGTGGTATAGTCTCGGCTGACTACAGCCGCTGCCTCCTGGACTCAGGTGATACTCCCACCTCAGTCTCAAGTAGCTGGAACTACAGGTTCATGCCACCATGCCTGGCTAATTTTTGTATTTTTTGTAGAGGCTGGGTTTGGCCATGTTGCGCAACCTGGTCTTGAACTCCGGAGCTCAAGTGATCCGTCCACCTTGGCCTCCCAAAATACATAAACATTGCCTATTGCTCTGCAAATAGCGGACACACAACATGATTTGTAGTTTTTAGTATTTAGTTTATTCATTCAGTAGATACCAAGTGATATTACTCCTACTCTAAAAATAGACTAATAAAACACATTCTCTACTCTTCAGAGATTCCAGGGTAGAAAACAGACAATTTTCCTCTAGTGAGAGAAGTTTACTTCTCTGAAAAAGGATAGAAGTGTGAGCTAGATCCTATGGAAATACAGAGGAAAAAGGGACTAAGTTTTCCTACAAAACCTAGAGAAATCTTCACACAGGAGACTGAAAGTATGGTTAAGAGTTTGCTGAGCAAATTAAGGTAAAGCATTCTAGGGGACAGCTGTGTAAGGCATACATAGTGAAGTGCAGGTGCATGGAATAAAGTCAGGTTTGGGAAACGGAGATCTGTGAAATGTTTTGAGATGAAATTGGGGAGAAGAAAGTAAACTCCTAAAGATTCCTAGGGGTATTGTGTACCTTTGTAAGCGGAAGATCTTAGATTTTTGCTTGAAGAAATGGGTTATCTTTCTACCTAGTTTTAGTTGGATGATTCTCTTTTCTTTTGGGGAGGGCCATGGGAGGGTCAATACTAGGCTTAAACGAACAAAGACTTGATACTTTCAAGTTGTAGTTTTTAGAGTTGTTGTTGTTGTTGTTGTTGTTGTTTTGAGACAGTCTCCCTGTCTCCCAGGCTGGAGTGCAGTGGCGTGGTCTCGGCTCACTGCAATCTCCACCTCCCAGGTTCAAGCGATTCTCCTGCCTCAGCCTCCCAAGTATCTGGGACTACAGGTGCACACCATCGTGCTCAGCTAGGTTTTGAATTTTTAGTAGAGACTGGGTTTCACCGTGTTGGCCAGGCTGGTCTCAAACTCCTGACCTCAGGTGATCTGCCTACCTCAGCCTCCCAAAATGCTGAGATTACAGGAGTAAGCCACCACACACAGACTAATTTTTGTACTTTTAGTAGAGACGGGGTTTCACCATGTTGGCCAGGCTGGTCTCAAACTCCAGACCTCAGGCAATGCTCCTGCCTCAGTGTCCCAAAGTGCTGGGATTACAGGCCTTAGCCACCGTGCCCGGCCTTTAGAGGATTTCTTATCCATAAGCATTTTCATGTCTTTGATTCACATATCTCAGATTATTCGCCTCAGCTTTTTCATTGTCTATTTGCTTCTCATCTTTTGAAAGGTAATCAGAGAGAATCATGATTTATTTTCTTGAGTTAAAACGTGTAAGAAATGTTTCTAAAATGTAGAATATGGTTTCTGAAATAGTTTTACATATATATATGTATGTCTAAACACTTGGAACATTTACTTCCAGGCAAGAAACTAGATTATAACTTGATGACCTTACCATTGATTAACAAGGAGTGGTGTCATCAATCATTGTTAATAGTAGAATTGTTGGCCGGGCGCGGTGGCTCAAGCCTGTAATCCCAGCACTTTGGGAGGCCGAGATGGGCAGATCACGAGGTCAGGAGATCGAGACCATCCTGGCTAACACGGTGAAACCCCGTCTCTACTAAAAATACAAAAAACTAGCCAGGCGAGGTGGCAGGCGCCTGTAGTCCCAGCTACTCGGGAGGCTGAGGCAGGAGAATGGCGTGAACCCGGGAGGCGGAGCTTGCAGTGAGCTGAGATCCGGCCACTGCACTCCAGCCTGGGCAACAGAGCGAGACTCCGTCTCAAAAAAAAAAAAATAGAATTGTTGACTTTCATTGTAATGATAATTGTTTCCTGGAGGCAATAACTGGGAACAGTTGGTCAATCTGAAAAGTAGTGTTGCCTTGGTAACTGATTAGAAAGAATACAGAGAAACTAGTTGTCTCTCATGTATAAAAACCAAGGCCCTGAACAGGTTAAATACTAACTCCAAGCACAAGGCTAAAACAGAAATATCTGCCAGTACATGTACTGGGATTAGAGACCTGCAGGCTTTGCCAAGAGTCCTAGAAACCACTTTCTCCCCAGACACACAGGAATCCATGCACTTTCTTCAAACTCAGAATGGAATAGAACTTCACAATCTGTAGCTCAAAGGACATTCCAGATCACTGCCTCTTAGGTTGGGTTGAAGACAGCTTTAATGATGGGACGGATCAGGTCAAATGATACAGATGCAGTATAAAAGGAATCTACCCATCCTTTCACTGAGCAGATCTTTTTTGAAAGCTTATTTACTGTGAGTCAAGCACTGTGCAGTGCACCCACATGGCACAAATGCACAGTTCACATTCCTACCATCTAGAAGCTCCTGGGAAAAGCATATAAATAAAAGATTGCAGTGTGGTTTCTAAATTTTAAAAGGTTTGGAGTATTGTGATAATATGAAGAACTCAGGAGGGGTTCAAAGAGACGTTACAGAGGTGAGTGAGTAGGAATAGGACCTACAGGCAAGAGGCCAGGGGCAATGGTTCACACTTGTAATCCCAGCACTTTGGGAGGCTGAGGTGGGAGGATCACCTGAGGTCAGGAGTTCGAGATCAGCTTGGCCAACATAGTGAAACCCTATGTATACTAAAAATACAAAAATTAGCTGGGCGTGGTGATGGTGGACACCTGTAATCCCAGCTCCTGGGGAGGAAGAATCTAGAGACAAGGGATCCCAGTGGCAGCTGAATCTAGAATTTAGTCCTTCTGGTTCTTAAGTGTGTTTCTTTTTACCTAGGCAGGCTCACCCTTTTCAAACTTCATGTGTTTACCTCATCCACCAACTTGATATAATTTTACAGCAGCTGGGAGATTGGAGTTTCTTGCTGTGGCTGTTTCCTGTGGATAAATCTGCATCCCTGAGTGAGATTATGTCTGATTCTTATTTGGACTGGAGTACTGAACTGGCCATTCTCAGGATGTTTTGTGGGGTGTTTTTTGTTTTCGTTTTTGTTTTTTTTTTTTTTTTTGAGACAAGGTCTCTGTCACTCAGGCTGGAGTGCATTGGCGTGATCATAGTTCACTCACTGCAGCCTCAAACTCTTGGGTTTAAGTGATCCTCCTTCCTCAGCCTCCCAAGTAGCTAGTACTACGGGCATGCACCACCACACCTGGCTAAAAAAAATTTTTTTTTTAAATTTTTTTTGTATAGATGTGGGTCCTGCTATGTTGCCCAGGCTGGTCTTGAACTCTTGGCCTCAAGTGATCCTCCCACCTAACCCTTCTAAAGTGCTGGTATTACAGGCGTGGGCCACTATGCCCAGCCTTTCTTGAGTTTTACTAATTATTCTATACTAGGCTTTCGCCATCATTTGTTATCCAGGTGGCATTCACCTCCTTTGGGGTGCAACAAAGCCATTAATTATTCTTCCAGTTAATATCTTTGTATGCCTTGCAAAAGCAATAGTGTAATCAAACTATAAACTACTCTGTCCCTTCCCCTCTGTAAAAGCCTCTGGTTCTTTGCTTTTTCTTAGTGAGGTTGAACCTGTCTTCCTACTCAGAAGCCACCTGAAAGGAAACTCACAGTGCTAAGGCACTATAGAAAGATATTAAATCTAAGTTATTTTAAGACTGGCAATTAGAAACAGAAGTTTGCTAAGGAATAAGTCACCCACACCTTACTCACTCTTTGCATAATACAAACAAGACCATTTTTTGTGTGTGTGTGATACGGAGTCTCACTTTGTCGCCCGGGCTGGAGTGCAGTGGTGGGATCTCGTTTGACTGCAACCTCCACCTCCCGGGTTCAAGCGATTCTCCTGCCTCAGGCTCCCTAGTAGCTGGGATTACATGTGCCTGCCACCACGCCCGGCTAAATTTTTGTATCTTTTTTTTAGTAGAGATGGGGTTTCGCCACATTGGCCAGGCTGGTCTTGAACTCCTGATCTCATGATCCCCCTGCCTTGGCCTCCCAAAGTGTTGGGATTACAGGCGTGAGCCACCGCGCCCAGCCTAAAACAAGCCCGTTCTTTTTCTTTTTTTTTTTTTTTTTTTTTTTTTTTTTTTTTTTTT